>NC_135568.1:13811775-13821775 GCF_964340395.1 Glandiceps talaboti | reverse complement strand
CTCTCTCTCTCTCTCTCTCTCTGTCTCTTTCTCTCTCTCTCTCTCTCTCTCTCTCTCTCTCTCTCTCTCTCTCCTCTCTCTCTCTCTCTCTCTCTCTCTCTCTCTCTCTCTCTCTCTCTCTCTCTCTCTCTCTCTCTCTCTCTCTCCTTTAGGTATAGAGGCAAAATAAGGGGAATGTGGGATGACGAGTACGTTGACTTTCGACCAAAAGGTGCCGTCTGTGAGACAAGAAGTAAGTTATATTTCTTTTCGCTACAGAATTTTAAGGATTTTTCAGTAATATTTGTTATGAAGCAAATGAATGTTATATGAGCATGTATGTATGTATGTATGTATGTATGTATGTATGTATGTATGTATGTATGTATGTATGTATGTATGTGCTTACAATTGTATATACTTTTGTACATACATTGGTAATAACAAAGTGTATATGTCCTATAAACGTTATTGATGTAGCTATCGTAATCATTCATTTGCATAATTAATATATTGTTCGGTCATTAAGCAATTAATGTAAGTACACAGGATTCAAATTTCATAGTGTTTGGTAATATCTACACTAAAGATACTATTTCATTCTTGTTATTGAAAATACATTTTTATGTTTCACCTTCAGTACCACACTGTGACTACGCAGCGTGTGGATATAATGATCAGGTTATTCAAGATTGCTATGCGACTACACCCGACGGGGGATCACACGCACCCTGAGAAGTTTATCCCAAAACTCTATCCTGGCAAAGTGTGACGTACGCTATCAATCCTAACGAACTACGTAGCTGACACTTATCAATTATTTAGTCTGTGCTCTAAATGTGTAGTCTTAGTTAGTCTTGAAATAAACTATCAATAATGAAAAGCAATTCAGAGAGTCCGAATGTATCTTTTCACATTCACTACATCGCACAATTCTTTGGGATCTGACAGCTACACTCGCCTGGTTAATTTGGTCTTTGAAAAACCAAAACCAAAACCAAAAAAATCTGTAGATGACAGTTCATGACTAGTTGCGGTTTTCATAATTTGCTATTAATACATTTCTCGATCATATGCACACAAGGAAATGGTTCACTTCTAAAAACTATTTATCAAACAAGTCGAGTCAGTTGCTTTGTCGTTAACACACATTGGAATTCATTTTACTGTTTTCCTTCCTTTCTGGAGTTGTTACAACTATACCCCAAACTCATACGCATCGGTGATATACGCCATTGGTGGCCACTTTTGCCACATTACAGAGTTTATGTCACACGTTCACTACTTTAAAAATAAGAATATTTAATATAAAACATCCATGGTGTATAATAATAATAATAATAATAATAATAATCGCTTGTGTCTGTCTGTCTGTCTGTCTGTCTGTCTGTCTGTCTGTCTGTCTGTCTGTATGTCTGTCTGTCTGTCTGTCTGTCTGTGTGTCTGTCTGTCTGTCTGTCTGTCTGTCTGTCTATCTATCTATCTATCTGTCTGTCTGTCTGTCTGTCTGTCTGTCTGTCTGTCTGTCTGTCTGTCTGTCTGTCTGTCTGTCTGTCTATCTATCTATCTATCTATCTATCTATCTATCTATCTATCTATCTATCTATCTATCACTGGTTGCGGTAACTGACAGAATAAAGCAGAATCAATGTAAAATCCACATAGTATAAAGAGACCAGATTATTTTTGAGAAGTGTTTGTTTGTTGGTATTGAGGATGCAGAGTTTTTCAGTTAGGCAGAGGTCGCATCGTTTGGTTTCATTACTGTATGCGCGTGCTCTCTGTGATATAGACCAGTCTACTTTGAACGTTTTTTATTTCTTTTTTGCTGCCAGACGTACTTCGAAAATTCAGTGCTGTTTGCGTATTTTTCGTGTCTGAAGGTTTGGTTGTGGTTATTGTATCTTTGTTTGAAGGCATGTTCAGTCAGGACGATATACAGTTTTTTTTTGTTTTTTTTTTTTTGTTTTTTGGGGGGGGGGTTGCAGTCCTCTCTTTTTACTTCTGCGGTGTAGATTATGCTGGTGGTCAGGCAGCTTTCCTGTAGGGGGCATGTACTCTTATTTCGGCAGTTGCAGGATTTCTCTTTGGTCGTTGTATTGTTGTTCGCCATTTTTGTTGTTATGTGTTTTGATGATGTTGGCGATGTTTGGCATGCACATGTAACTGACTTTCATTGTGTTTTGGTTGAAGATCTTGTGTAGGGTTGATTGTTTTGGGAAATGTTTCCTGGTGAGCTTTAGATATTGAAGAACATAAACAGCATACGATACGAAATGTTTGAAGTAGAATATCTGGTCTTTGACTTTATTTCATTATAACCCGATGAGTTAAGCCTTATGACCAAACTGAAAGCTGGAGCGGATGAGCGAGATGTTCACATACAGCTCAAACGTCCAAAAAAACAAGTCTGTAAAATTCTCAAAATCAACTAAACTACAAACATCTTTTTGTATTTAAAGTGAGTAACAACAAATCACATATTGTAATATTAACGTCCCGAAGTCACAAATTTATAATTTGCATATAATATAGTGTCCAAGACCATGGAATACAAGGCTGCAACAACCATATCTCCATGTTTAAAACTGTCTATTGTCTTTACATTCACGCAAATTTATACAATAAAAGAGATTCACTTCTTAAACTATTTACTATAGTAATATTTTAATAGAAATTTGTAGTAAACACGCATGAAAAGATACAACTATGTCCAGAGTTCTTGTTCTTAAGGGTCTTGATGTTCTCCCGATGATATATAGAGAATATATTTTCTACATGCTGCTTTAATTCGCAACGTCTCTGTTATTTCTTTGCCTTTAAATAGTACATTTACCCCCATTATCCACACTTAAACTAACAACGTTTTAATTAGTACGTTTATTCTAAAGGTTCAAGTAATCCTTAAAAAAGCAATTTCTACCTTAAACTTTGATCTTTCATAGATAGCAGCATTTGAATACAAACTCTGCAAAGTCGATATTTACAAAGAAGTTCGTTATAAGCCATTGTAAATTATCTTTTCTTAATCAAAATAACACACTTTAAAGGCCCATGATTCTATCCCGTGAACCTGTACTAGTGTTATCAGTGGAGCCATACGAATGAGCTAGGTTAGCCATTTTGCTCTGGGTCAACATTTTCTAGATCTTTGACTGGTGTACGGCTTTAATGTTAATACTAATCCAAAGCACGCATTTATAGTTTACACATGACGTCACATCCACATAGTCTCCTCTTCATACTCAATTGGATCGGACTTTTTTGGTTGACTTTGAAATCTTGACTGTGAGAAAAGGGAAACAAAGTTTCATTACAAAAGTTACGAAAAGGAGCGTATTTACTTTAAAGAAAAACAACGCAAGCATTTCTTCAGCAAGCTAGTTTTTTTTAAAGGACAAGTGAAACTAGACTTATTTCTACCTTTAGTACACTTTTATTGATTACTGGTATCAATACATATGACTTTTAAGGGAATTCGAAGTGCTCCAAAGTCTGCCCAATCATATTCACAAAATATGGCGCTCAATTTGCCGTTAAGTGAATAGGGAAAGTGTGCATGTCCAGTTTGCCAGGTGATCGGATGATGGATTGCTAGCACAATCGCACCAGTACACAACTTAAGTTAACACATGTTCTTACCATTTCAAACGCTCCAGATATAACTTCGGCTTTCTTCTTCTTAGCGTGTTGTTTGTTCATTAACCTTCTCCTTCTCTTCTCCAACATCTTTTGTATATGTATCTTGTTTTGCTTCCTTGCGTCAAATCGCGCATGTTCAGTCGATTTTATTTCAATCATAGCATTCTTATAGTCTTCATCACCGATGCATTGTATACGGATCGCTACCAACATCTACGGATTGAGAGTTCACGAGGATAGGTAATTAAGTTAGTATGGTACATTAGTAATTGATGCACTATCTTCGGAGAAACATACACATAGAAAAATGCAACCCAACAGGGAACGTTCACCAGAAGACTGTAACTAAACGTCTACAATGAAAGTCAGTCATTAGCAATCTTAATTAGCCGTTTTACCAATTGATAGAACACTAGTACTTTTATTGCTGAACACGGTATAATGCAGTAGAAGATAGATGGGTTTGTTTGTTTGTTTACATACATTCAACTAGAAAGACGACTCCCAACCTACTGTATTTAGCAGTAAATGTGATGTTATCTATCAAGTTAAATGCTACATTTATTTTGCATATTAGCAATTTTGATACTATTTAAAGTTTATATGGTGCAGATAGTCTTCACGCGAACGCTCCAAGCTTGTCATTGACGTGATAGAAATGGTTAACCATGTTGACTAGTTTTTGAGTTCGTTGGATTTTGAAATCTCTCCCCCCCCCCCATTACACCAACATGCAAGTAGAAACAATACATGTACCTTTTAATATGCTGCAGAAATTACCCCCCCCCCCACACACACACACATACCTACACAAACAAACTCACACACACACAGCTTACAATTTTTAAATATATATTTACACATTGGACTATATCCACTAAATATTAAGCCTACCTCAGTATTTGTAGCACAGGCAGACAGAAACACGGTCGATGCCTGGAATAGATAATACACACAATTGAAGTTCTAATATTATAACACATAACATCAAGCTGGGGATAAATAAATTAAGAAATTGAATCTGATTTTGAGACAGGTACAAGAAGATTAATAATGTTGACATTTGCATATTATCACCCAAAATAATTAGTCAAAGTGAAAAAATAATTGATAAAGGTGGATAAAGTGAAATAACCCCTTGTATTATTATTAGAACATGTGTACTAACTTTGTGATGTTCTCTTTATCTAAATGACAGTATTGATTAAAAGTAACTAACATTATATCATTGTTATTTGGAGATGCCGGTTTTAATTGTCCAGCACTGATACCACACTGGTAACCCAGTCTTCGCTGTACTAAGATTGATACAAACTAAATATAGTTTTCTTCAATGTGGTACGTTACTCAAGTGGGTGTGATAGCGGTTCCTCTGTTATGCAATTGTATTCACTCTGTGACAAACATAGCTTATTCGAAGTCCCAAAACAGCACTGCAAGTTCATGTAACTCTAAATCACAATAAACTAGATTTCAGAGACACCCCCCTGTTGAGACTATCCACTCAAAAGCTTATCACTGTTCTATCAACACATTGCGACAATAGTTTGTGTCTATATTAGAAAACCGAAGGCTCAACTTCCAAGGTAATAAAAACGACACATACATATCTAAATAATGGTGATAAAAGTTGTTCGACTTGTTTTTTGAAAAAGGTGAATGGCCACAGAGAATCAACCATGAGTTTGCTATTGCAGACACAGACAACGCTAGTGTTACAGTTTATACACTAAAGTTCAACAAACATTCGATTAATGTTTATGTACGTACAAACGCAAAGGATGCGAAAGCAAAGACATATCCAGGCAAGATATCACCAGTAACAGCCATCCATGTACCAGCCACAAAATTGAACACACCAAATAACAAACACATCATGACAGATCGGACTTCCTCCCTACAGATGTAATCAGTTGATACATCATATTAAAGTATGTTTCATAGTTATGTGTGTGTTTGTCTCTGGTATTTTCTTGGCGGACAGAATTTGACAGATTACTTTATATCGGCCTGGAATGTGAACAGAGAATTTGTGAAATGATATATGTATGTATGTATGTATGTATGTATGTATGTATGTATGTATGTATGTATGTATGGATGTATGTATGTATGTATGTATGTATGTATGTATGTATGTATGTATGTATGTATGTATGTAGAAAAAAGAAATGCATATGGAACTTATAAATCAGTCCGTATAAATAGATGTAAAATCCGACGTTTCGAATAAATATTCTTTTTCAAAGGAAATATCGGCGAGATACAGAAATGTTAGGTTAACACCTGAACATATCTGAATGTAATGTATGTATGTATGTATGCATGTATGCATGTATGTATGTATGTATGTATGTATATATGTATGTATGTATGTATGTATGTATGTATGTATGTATGTATGTATGTATGTATGTGTGTGTGTGTGTTGATCAATAATAGCGTCGTACTTTCTAATCTACTGAGCCCCATCTGCTGAAGGAAATAAGACAAAATCTTACAGCAAATATCTTTCATTTGTCAAAATGCAAATATTGGAGTTATTTCCGTACCAGAATTTCTGCCATTCCTCTGGTTCATACTTTTTCCTTTCACCAATATATTTGATGTATGTGTAGAGTAGACAAACAGCACTTATCTATATTAAGAGAAATTATTTATTAGAGTACTGGTTGAGTGTTATGGAGGGAATTATTAAATGCGTCTATGAGTTACAGGTGAAAAAGTAGTGATATGGTATACATGCAAGTATATACATAAAACAAAGACCAAAAAAAAGAATTGTTTCTGGTCATTGTGCGAATCACTTAAATATTCTAAAAGGGGGATACGGCTGTAAATGGTTAATTGTAATGCTTAAGAGGAGCATTGCCTATATGTACGCAAAGTGCAATGAGGTGATTAAACCACAACATAAAGTGACTTACATGTATCTGACATATTACTGTCTTACCAGTGCATCAACCTATATGATGTCAAATAATACTCTAAACTCTATCCAAAAAACAAACAAACAAACAAACAAACAAACAAACAAACAAACAAACAAACAAACAAACAAACAAACAAACAAACAAACAAACATAAATAAATATTGTCATTCGAACAAATGCATTCATTAAATATTTTTCAAGTTCTCTGTTTTGAAGCAATTTCCTGGTGATACTATGTTAACAGGGTGAAAACCAGTCATGTGTGTGTGTATGTGTGTACATTGTATGTGTGGGTGTGATATCTCACACCATTATAGTGGTTTGAGGTTATATAGACCTACCATGGCAACCAGCGATGCAGGTACACACATAATGTATGCCAGTGCATCGTTAATGTGGAACCAGCAACTACGTATGTGGAAATTACAAGAAATATAATATGTATTTAATGATCAATATCCAACAAGAACAATACATTAGAGAAAATCCACAGAACAAACTTGAAGTGAAAATTCAGAAATTTTTGTTTATATTTTACTTTTTAATTTGTTGTATGTTCTTAAAGAGGAATGATACCTTATGAATTAACGTTTTTCAGGTTACTATTTGAATGTCAATACAGATGAAACGTGTTTCATTCACTTTAACTTATGAGACCGAGTTTATAAAGATCGAAATTTAGGCGGAAGTGACGCACTGGCCTAGCTCAGCAACTTCCGCGTAGGCGACTATTTCAAGTGTTAATGTCTCTGTCTATATATATATACATATATTCCTTATTAATTGCCTAGTGAGCAACCTTACTAGCATCCTACAAACGTAAATCTTTGACAGGTGTTAAAATGATCCAGACCCTCATTTATATTGTTTATAAACGGACACGACTACATAGTGTCATCTGAATCCAGCAGACTGGCAAATTTCAAATGTTGACAATTTGACTCACCATCGCATCGGTAATATAAAGGTCTGGTGGCATTTTAAAGACAGACAATTAAAACATAAAACATGGGTTTGACTTTTAGCAACGAAGATTGCATTTACCTCACATTATCTTGACTTGGGTATTCCATTTTCAATGTAGAAACCCCAAAGAGAAGCAACGGCACGAACCACCCAAACAAACCATAACAGACCCTATAGGAATATAACGAATACGAGTATACTAATGTACTGTAAACGCACTAATTGAGGGCGGGTATTTAATTTAGCGGATTACGCGGACAAGAAGAAGTCGCGAAATTAAACCCCCCTTAAAAATAAAACCTAGACGTCAGAACATCCGGTCACATTGCATCACCTCTACACTCATCCCATCCACATGTATGTATGAACTAGCAATATATGGAAAGTTAAACGTCTTGATGCAAACGTCAAACGCTAAGTATTCAGCAACGCACCGGAATTAACAATATTTTAAAACAGTCCCTGTTGTAATAATAATAATAATTAAAACAGGCATTTCGAACTCAGAACTACTCTACATTCAAGAAATTGTGTTGACGTTTGCATCAAGACGTTTAACTTTCCATATATTGCTAGTTCTTGAAGGGTGCGCTCTTCCAGGCTCTAAATCTTGTGACACTACTTTTCAAAATTAATGCGAATTGGGTGACCATAAATGGCGTATCATGATTGAAGATTTATATACACAGCAACTTGTTATCTGTTATATTTAAACAATAATGTACGCCCTTCCAGCCCATAATGGACGAAAGCAAACTTTGAACGACATAATGGGCGAGGCGACAGCGACCGAGAAACGCAAAACAACGTATAATATACACAGCGCTGAACATCGTCTGCCATGTTCGGCCCGGAAGCTGAATACTAATCATAGCGCCACACGTACGTACACGAACACACACATACACTTTCATGTTTCATGAATGCGTTGTATTTTTAAACAGTGGAAATGACAATCATAAGTAACAACATACATTTCGAAAAAATACCTAGTCGTATGAAGAAACAGAACAAATAAGCTTGTATTGTTATGCTCGTTCCGGGGCCGCGATGCCCAATAACGGAGTACATTGTCAGTAATAATGTACAGCGATGACGTCACAAAATTCACTGGAATTGGTAATGCTATAATATAATATACTATAATATATATTATATTGGTATATGTCTTTACGGGTTTCAAATTCAAATGTTAACTATATAGTCATTGTTACCTGGCAACTTTGCTCGTGTGAATGTAGAAAACCAAGCGCAAGAGAACTTCAACTGAGAGATTGAGTATCCAGGCAAGATTCAGTAGGAGTGCAACCTGCATGGCAATGGCACACACGTTGCATTTCATCTATCAAAATAAGCAGACGAATGATTTGAATGTCAGCGTTTTAGGCTGCAACTGTTGGAATTCTTTTGCGGTTGTGTTGGTATAAAGGATCAAAAGAATTCTTCGACATTATCGCAAAACGTAATAATAACAGAGATGATATTCCGTTGTAACTGTTTCCACTACATTAATGTGTTACAGACAGTAAACATGATCCTGTTTTAGGACTAGAGGCGGTTTACAAACTGACAGCAATACATGTATCTATAACCTGATCACCCTCACATGGTCACTGTTTACATGAGATTACATCCTTATCAGTTCATTCTTCTGGGTCGTACTTATTGTTATTATTGTCTAGGTCTAATACACACACGTGTGCACGATACATACATACATACATACATACATACATACATACATACATACATACATACATACATACATACATACATACATACATGGACATGCATTGACAAACAGACAGACAGACGGACATACCGTTTGCGCCTCCATATCTGAACAGACAAGGACCATTACAGGCAAGACGGTGAACGAAATCACAGAGAAACACAGGACGCAGTATCTATCAGTCCTAATTCTGTAGAGAAAGTTAAGTGTAAACAATAAATATTTTTAAAAAAACCCGCACGAATATTTTTTTTCTGAAAAAACAATTATCATTTTAATTTAAGAAAGCTATTCTAACATACCATTACACTTTGAACTAGTGACGCAATGGATTATAAGATTCTATAATCTTCTAGAAAAAAAAACGAAACAGAAAATAATGATATGTTACCTGGATATACAAATGAAAGTTAGAGACACCAGCAATAAAAACAAAGCCAAGCCATTAGCAATCACAAGAACCACTTTCCGGGCAGCAAGATAGAACGGCTGTAAAATAAACAAATCAAATAAAACAAATAAACAACAATAATCCGATGTGTTCTATGAAGAATATTGTAATAATCTCTCTCTTCTCTAATGCTTCCTTCTTTCCCCTCTCTTTCGGAAGGGGGGGGGGGGGCTTTTATGATGGGATGCGCCTTAGTGACGAATTTCCTTGAAAATCAAAGTTCTTAAAGAATCTCCAAATTTTGGCATATTAAATCATGCTTCTGGGACTTTAGAAATAAAATTGAAATGGGGTGGG
>NC_135568.1:13789275-13806775 GCF_964340395.1 Glandiceps talaboti | reverse complement strand
ATTAACATGAGTATAAAGAGACTGACGTCAGTTCATTGCTTCACATCTTTGTGCAAAGTTTGCTACTTATTCCCAAAATAAATGCATGTAGAAATACGCGAATATATAATTATCGACTGCGCTTAATGTTAACGAAAAGACACTAATGTGAGAATGGATTGATTGGCGTCAGTTCCTTACTTCACATCTTTTTTGTGTGCGATTTTTCCAATTGAAAATTTTATCTTGAATTACAGGGATAACGCATAGGCGGTTCCATTTAGTTCATATGGCATTTATACTTACTTCTGCAAATTCCTCTTTGATTGCCATATTGCCTTTCATCTTCAGCGGGTCATCATTAAGTATGGTATCAAGGAGTCCAGTAGACTGTACAAGATCCCCTCCTAAGGTGAGGTTTCCAACTGATACAAGTTTTAATGTCTCACCTACGATTGCCGTGACTTCTTCAGTTGATGTCGTATTACGAGCCTTACAAGAAAGAGAAAGACATTTTTTGTGGTGGTTGTGATAATTAGGTTTGGCGGTAGTTATAATGATGGCGACAATGATGCTAATGGTGGTGGTGATGATGGTGTTGTTGTTGTTGTTGTTGTTGTTGTTGTTGTTGTTGGTGGTGATTATGATGATGATGATGATGATGATGATGATGATGATGATGATGATGATGATGATGATGATGGTGGTGGTGGTGGTGGTGGTGGTGATGATGATGATGATGATGGTGGTGGTGGTGGTGGTGGTGGTGGTGGTGGTGGTTATGATGATGATGATGATGATGATGATGATGATGATGATGGTGATGATGATGGCAACGACGAAGAGAATGAAGAGGAATAAGAAGAGATGAATGATTTATTTGTGGTGATCATCATCATCATCATCACCATCCTTACCACCACCACCACCACCACCACCACCACCACTATCGCCATGACGACGAGTAAAAAACTGGTGATCAGCAAGGTAATGTGACAATTAACGACAACCTCCTCTTACCCTCTCTACGAGCACAGCCATAGTAGCACTAGTACAATATGTTGTGTCTGCCAATAACCAACTTCCATCATCGCTGCAATGACGTCTTGTTGTCCCTTGAGAAGAAATTGTGTCCATATTAGGCAACTTAAAGATAAAATACACTTATAATTCTCCCACGTGTGATAGGTCGTTTTTTCCATATCGTTAAAGGGTCTAAAACGCAGAACAAAGTTTAACTTCTGCGGCTTTTACAAATGTTTAATAACTAATTAGTATATCTGATTAGAAAAAAAATACAAGCACAAAATTGTCCGTTGTGAGGTAGTGTGTTACCAAACACTACATTTTCAGGAGTTCATTCTACAGCTAAGAAATGGGACTAGCTCATGCAACTATTTGGAAATTGGAAGGGCCGAGAACTGGAGTTTAAATATGACAAATGTTGTGCTTCAAGTGATAAAAACTTACCATGTGTACCAGGTGGGCATTTAACCCATGGTGTGTCACATCCAGCTTGGGTTTCTGGCCACGTGATATTATTCAAATCGTCCCATACAGGTATACACTTTATACTGTCGTCATCTGTTATGCATCATAAGTAATGCAATATTAATTATAATATGATATGTTGATATTATTATTAGTTATTATTAGTTCAATGAAAATACATTATTCCACAAAAAAATACAGAACATTTACATTATATTACATTAAGAAGACACATTTACATGTCAGCCCACATACTGCACATGTGCAAATGGAAATCTGTGTGAGAAAAGATTAATATTACACACGTGACAAAATACAACTACTTCAAGAAATTACTATTTTTATTGAATGAACAGTTTGCTTGTGTGTCTATGTATGTATGTATGTATGTATGTATGTATGTATGTATGTCTGTCTATGTCTGTATGTATGTATGTATGTATGTATGTATGTATGTATGTATGTATGTATGTGTGTGTGTGTGGACGTGTACATATGTATGTGTATGCATGCATGCATGCATGTATGTATGTATGTATGTATGTATGTATGTATGTATGTATGTATGTATGTATGTATGTATGTGTGTGTGTGTCTGTGTGTGTGTGTGTGTGTGTGTGTGTGTGTGTGTGTGTGTGTGTGTGTGTAAAGAGTGTATATGTAGAGTAACATCAAACATTTTTAGGACTCCTTATTTATCTTGTGAAACGAGAATCCATATCTCAATTTGGCAATCTACTATAATACATTATTCTCTTCCTTACCTCCCTGGCATCCATGTTCGTTTTCAATGGCTGGAAGACATATGTCTCCGCCATCCTGTTTACTGTACCCTTCTATGCAAAGACATGTAAAACTTCCCTCTGGAAAATTCTGGCAAACTTCAAAATTATTCTCAAGGTCACAATTATGTACCCCAGTCTCACATTCATTTATATCTAAAAATATGTATATACATATGTGAGAAAATCACAATTACAAATATAATGTATTGTAACATACTGAACAAAGGATTAAGATATCTTTCTCGTATTCATATTAATATATAGGCCTATACCTTTGGCATTTCTCATTGCATTTGACGAATTCCTGTCGAACACCTTCATTTTCTAAACTGATATTTCATTCAGTGTCTTTTGTTTGTATAGTGTTTTAGGCCCACAGTGCTAAACAACCAAACAAACACGCACGAACAGACACATCCAAGCACATACATACATACATACATACATACATACATACATACATAAATAACATCCCCAGTCAATACCATGTTTTCATTAAAGACATACTAACCCATGCAGGTTGGTAATTCACGTGACAACTTCCCGTCGTTACAAGAAATGAGATCTTGTTCTTGTAGTTCAAATCCATCTTTGCATTCAACAGTTGTGCTGTCTCCGTGTGCTATTGAAAGTGTGAGTCCAACAGATTCCGGTGGTGGTTCAAAGAGTATGCATGATACTAAAAGGATGGAAAAGAACCATGCACAATATATCAACTTCCATTTGTATTTTCAAACTAATACGCCGCATTCCGGTTGTCAGAACGATCAAAGTTTGTAAGTTTGGCCGGAAGGAGCGCTACACAGAATCTGCTTTTACATCAAAAGTGAGGGCCATGCTAGTTGAGTATGTATTAAGGTCTCCTTTGAAAAAAAAATCATTTCAATGTGTTCCATGGAAAAAGTAGTTCCTATTTTTCTCATCTCGGGCGCCCTCCTGTGACATGTCTTCCGGAAATGACGTCTGTATTACCCAAGGAAATGTATTATTCTAAGGCGAAGGGTAAAACATTATTCCTGAAACATTCTTTGAGTGTTGCAAGCGATACCTTTACGTGTTATTTATTTTAGAGTTTTGCAATTATTGAGTGACTGAAAAAATAACAAAAACGAGTTTCACTTTTTTTGGTTCAAATAGAATAACAGAGTAAAATTGTTTTTAAAAATCCAAAGTACTAAAATAAATACCCTTTCTCATTCATATGGCCATTGGCCACCGTAACTTACCCCCAACTGTAACAGTAAAGGAACAGACGGTATGAATGTCTTGACTGTCTGTAACGACCAGTTTGTATGTAATGGTCGTATTGCCTCGTGGGAAAGCCGTCCCTGGTTGATGGCTTACATCTAGATAGACACCGTCCAAATTGGGGAAGTCAGGTGGCGTCCAGTACACGGCTTCACTCAGGAGTACATCATACTCAAGCTCAAATATATTTGCGACAATGTCGTTGGGGCAGATCAATTGAAATGGATTTGACTTCACTGAATATTAACAGAAAATAAGAATATGAGTGAAATATATATTCAAATATATATTCCAATGTCAAGTTTACAAGGAAGAAGCGATTTTAAAGAATGCAGGTATTAAATTTGAAAACTGGTTTTGGAAATCACCGTATAAAAATGACAATTGTTGAATTGTTGAATTAACAAATCTTGCAACTAACATTTGATATGTAAAAATCTGTAATTTTTGTTTTTGGTTTTCATTTGGGTTTTTTCTCTGATTTTGTATTGTATTGTAGTCTTATCAAAGTAATTGTTTTTGTGTATGCATGTTTTGGGGTCCACATTTATTGGTGTTAATTACTTGAGTGGACTCCCTGACTGATGCCAAAGAAAGAAAGAAAGAAAGAAAGAAAGAAAGAAAGAAAGAAAGAAAGAAAGAAAGAAAGAAAGAAAGAAAGAAAGAAAGAAAGAAAGAAAGAAAGAAAGAGGGGAGGGAAGGAGGGAGGAAAGAAAGAAAGAAAGAGAGAGAGAGAAAAAGAAAGAGAGAGAGAGAAAAAAAAAGAAAGAAAGAAAGAAAGAAAGAAAGAAAGAAAGAGGGGAGGGAGGGAGGAAAGAAAGAAAGAAAGAAAGAAAGAAACTACCAACCCTCAATATTAAAGGTACAGGTACCGACATTATTTGAAGTATCTGTAAACTTGCAGGTGACGGTGGTGTTGCCTTCCTTCATCTTACTAACGCGATGTGGATCGCACGATCTTACTATACTGGACCTGTCGTCGACATTGTCTCTGGCATTGGTACGTGGATAGTGAGCAAGTTGGTCAGATTGCGGTTGTATAATATACGTCATATCCGGACATTTTACACTAGGTGGTTCTAAATCTGTCAAAAAAGAGTTCATCTTTATTACTAATCCTAAAGAACAGGAAAAACTTTTCATCCCTTTATGAAAAATCCTGTTGGTTATATACGACTATTGGAAGTAAAGATAAGTTAGTAGAACCCCCCCCCCCGTAATATTTTGAATAGATATTTCGAGCAAGACACTAAGCTTCATCGAAACGCTGTTACTATTTAACACACACACACACACACACACACACACACACACACACACACACACACACATACATACATACATACATACATACATACATATTTTATTACAAACGATCATAATGTATCAGATATGTCCATTTCAGGAGTTTGTAAGGTTTCTGGTGATGAGAAAGCTTTGAGGTTGAAGGAAGAAGAAATCATTTTCCGTCTTGGAACGCTGGAACCCCTTGGAATTAATAGATTATTCTCGTCTTTCCCAATCTAATTATCATGATTATTGGGTATTTTTTTAAATTTCAGGCGTATTCTATTGGGTTCTATTAGGTGCGTGCGAATTTAAGAACTTATCCCACGTATAACCGTTTATTTATATCACGCGCGGTTTTGTTCCATTATATTTAGAAATATTCGGGTTTTCACCTGGCATTTCTCTGTCTCGCCAATTTTTCCTTTGAAAAAGAATATTTATTCGAAACGTCGGATTTAACAGCTATATATACGGACTGGTTTATTAGTTCCTTATGCATTTCTTTTTTCTACATACATACATACATACATACATACATACATACATACATACATACATACATACACACATCCATCCAAGATAATAACGTTAAAAAAAAGTGTGCCACGCTATAAATTAAATAAAATCGAAGTATAGACATGACGAAAACTGAAACTAACCTGTAATTGTGACAGTAAATGTACACATTGCCGTATTGCCAGCACTGTCTGTAAAGTTACATGAAACTGGTGTAATTCCCATATCGAATTGGCTGTTATCGTTATGTGTACAGGCCGAGGAAACGTCTCCCTCTTGGTCATTGTTGTCGGATACTGTTATGGGAAATTCTAATACTATACCATAGTTCATGCCGATATTGGTTGGAATGTCAATGTCATTGCACAGGATATGTGGTGGCTCATCATCTAAATATTTAAACAATGATAACACCTTATTAATAATTCTAGTGGTCTGGGATTAGACTTATGTGTGGCTATTGCAAAATAAAGAGGGAGTCTTCTTTAAGGAGTGTTTATCATCTGTTCCGTCGTTCATGTCGATATTCGTCCTCCATCAGAGAGAGAGAGAGAGAGAGAGAGAGAGAGAGAGAGAGAGAGAGAGAGAGAGAGAGAGAGAGAGAGAGAGAGAGAGAGAGAGAGAGAGAGAGAGAGAGAGAGACGGACAAAACAAGCCCTGCATCGAGGAAGAGAGAGGGGGGAAGGAGGGGGGAGGGGGCACGCCCGCCCGCCCACATGCATGTACGCACGCACATGCATGCATGCATGCATGCATGCAAACATACATGCATGCATGCATGCAAACATACATGCATGCAAACATACATACATACATACATACATACATACATACATACATACACATACATACATACATACATAGTACATACATACATACATACATACATACATACATACATACATACATAAACTAAATGTAGCTCTTTTATTGGAGGGTGTGGTAGCCATAGGACCTTCAAATAGCCTGATATCTATCTGATATGTTATTAAAGGTGATTCAAAATGCTCACATTCACTATCGCTAATTTGCTAGACTACATGTTTGTGAAATGCATTCTGGTTTTAAAACTTTTCAAAAGCGTCTGCAAACACCTTAAAATGACCTTTTTTCAGTCACTTCCCTTCGGATTTACTTCGAGAGTTTTCTGGTATTTCCGGTCCACCTATACCACGGGATTTTATGACGTCATAAGGAGACATGGTTATCACGTAGCCTATGACGAGCGTAGTCAACAGGTGAATAAAACTCAACAGCATTGTGAAAAAATACATTGCTGGTGGTTGTAATAGACATCAGTAAACAAAAACTACACTCTACATGTCTTATTACCAACATTTACCGATATTTACTCACACTTTCTCACTAATTGGCAGTGTCTGTGGGTATAAATGCTAAAATATTATCTCCCCATATTATGGCAAAATAAATCAAAACGGCTAGACTAGATATATATAAACACTTGTAATGTCTCGTGTTTCACATTCATTGACTTTTATTTATCTGATTTTTTATTATTTGCCGACAAGAAGCATTACGATACCGTCGTGACGTTTGACGGCATCCCCAGGCCAAGGACGGCATATTTTAGCCCAATCGTACTCGCGTCGCCTTTTGAACAGTGCATTTAACAACAAAGTAAACAAATTTCATCTCGAATAAATATACTAGCTATTAGAATACCAATGGGAAACTTCAAGAAGGCGTATCGGGACATGTGCCACAATATATTTGTTGGTCCCATAATACACTAATTGATTTGATTTGCTCCGAGCATATAGAAGTACGCTCCGAGTCATTGCATCATGTAAATGGAACTGTGACCGACCTAATTTTGTTGTCCATATATAAAATGAGACTGACCTGTACATTTTTCACAGTTTTCGTTGTGGTCTTGTATTGTCACATGTTTGGCTTGTGAACACAAGTTTACATCTATTATTGTCTAGGGCGTAATACTCTAGTCCGAGTCTGAAACCCATATAAAACCTAAGAAACTCGCATTCGGATCGGACAGAACAGAAGTAGGTCTCATCGACTTGTTGGGGACTCGAATTATTGCTTGTTTTTATCACGGTATACAGATGATTATTATATATCGGTAGAGGGGTAGTGTTGTCAAGTTTTGTGCAGTCACCGCGGCCGCGGCAGTAAGCTTATACTAGGATAGTTCCGCCGATCAAAGCTGAAGCAGTGTATGTACAAAGTAGCATTCAATGCAACCAGTATACACACATCTTTCCAAGTCTGACCGGCCCTCCCCCAAACAACCCCCATACAGGAATGGAAGAATATATAAGACATTTGAAGTGAAGTGATAGTTATTAAACGGGTTAACATCACCAAGAAAAATATTCAACACAGATAGTTAATCGATAGATCATTCGCAAATGCAAAACTCACCCGTAATGATAATATTAAATGAACATGTAGCAGCGTTATTGGCTCGATCTATGAAATTGCATGTCACCGGTGTAACACCAATTGTAAATTTTGTTGTACTCAGAGTGGTACCTGTACAGGTTACGCGAACATTATGCTGTGCATCATTATCCAAAATGCTCATTTCGGATATTGGAGATATATCTGCATAATTCAATCCTTCAAAGCTTGGTTTCGTAATATCATTGCATTGAACAACAGGTGGTTCCTTGTCTGTTAAAGAAATTTGGCAAAATCAAACACATCAATACATGCAATATTATAAAAGTAACGCATTGATCCCACTTACGCAAAGAAAAACTTCTCACTATTATCTCAGTAATCATTTGAATTGTATAAGTCAAACTGCAACTGCAAAATAACGTTTGTGTCATTATTAAATTACTCATCCTCGTTCATGTTTCACCGGTCAATTCTTCTTTGGTACGTATTTCAAATTTCGTTATGCAGAGAAATCTTCGAAACATAGACACATCTTTGTCGCGCCTTTAACAGAGGTGCACTAATATATACAGCTTAACAGGCTTCGACTCCAAGGGAAAAGTAAATATTAGTGACATTGAATTTGAACCCTTGATTACTTAATAAGATAAAGGGAACAAGTTCAAGTGAAAGAAACACCGTATATACTCCAATATGTGGCAGAAGATCAAGGATTTTCAAATTGACTGAAACATTTACTAACCTTCGATACTCACAACAAAACTACAAGCATTCTCATTACCAGACGTGTCTTTGATACTACAGGACACAACCGTTGCTCCAATTCCGAAATTATTTCCTGGGCCGGGATTGCATAATATGGATATATCGCTCTCTACGTCCACATTGTCTGTCACATTGATTTTGTAGTTCGCTACCTCACCAGATGCTAGACCCGGGAGTGTTGTGTTTGTAACATCTGAGCAATTGACTTCAGGTGGTACTCCATCTACAAGAAAAATCATGTTTATATTAAAGATCATTGCTGAATGTCGGAATGACATAACAAAGTATTATTCTTGCATTTGGTGTACTTGGAATTTCTCTGGTGCCCTCTTCTATATTTTCTAGCTTCTATGTATTATTACTAGAGATTATATGCATTGGTAAGCATACACAACAATTACTGTGGGAGGGGGAACCATACCTCGCCTGTTGTGTAAAATGTGACCCTAGAGCTTCCTCAATCTCTAGAATGTGACCCTCTCCATGTTCAAGTCTCAGATTTAATGGTAAGGATTCTTTCTCACTTCTTCCACCACATTGATAATTTTAAAGGCATTGGTTGTTGTCTACTACTATACAAGTACAGTGAGTTCGTGAGAAAGATCTGCATCAATTAGTTGCTTTGTTTCAATCTGATTGGCTGAAGGTCAGAAGTCCAAAAGACTAGATGGGTGCACTGACCAACATTTCCAGACCAAAAGCCTCAAAGGTAAACATCCACATTCATTACATTATTCTCAATATATTATCGCAATGTTCCCCTCTATCCTTTGAGACCCACTCCTCTCCTCGCAGCTCAGCTCAGCTAACTTGCAGCAGTGGGATCTGGCAACATATGGCTGCAGTTGGATGTCAAAATCATAGAATAATGCAAAGTTTGATGAAACAACCAGTGAAAGTAAAATGTGAGCCTCCCCTAATTCCATTTGTATATGTTCCTCCACGAGAACAGACTTGCAAAACATGTCCCTTCCCCATGATTCCCACAGCCTTCCTCTCCTTGTAATTACAGAAAGCTCCCTTACCTCCTACATGGACAATTGCATACACATCAATTGCATCCACACCTCCTTTCCCATCAACACAGGCCTCAGATTCTCCGTTCTTATCATACGTCAACCACGCAGTCTCATCTGACAGACATTGACCACCATCATGAATGCCAAAGATTGGTAACCCTAGGTTAGCAGACACGACAGCACATGTTGTGACGGCTTCAGCTCGCAGGCGATAGTCGCCTAACAATCGATCATCAGCGCCCTCTATAGATAACATTGTTGGTGCTGCGTATGTATGTTTGTAACATCCAAGGTGTACAAATCTCTCGGGACTACTGCCCTCTTTTAAGAAAAAATGCAAATTCAAGACATTAGGTCAAAAAGGTTCAATGTGATTCAATGTGACGAAGAGACTTTGAAAATATTACAAGTACAATATCAGAACAAGATTTTAAAGCAAACAACTTCATGATCTCCTAGTATAAAAATAAGAACTTTGAGAACGATCGATGCATACCAATGTCGCATGGAGTGTTTGCTCCAGGGTGATTACTAGGCATACAAAGAAACAAGTTTTGACAGTCCAAAATGAATACCCATTAGTAATCAATATGACAACTGAAAAAGTGGACCATGATGTGGTCATGTATGTGCTCTACTCGTATGTCTTTCTATGGGACTCACCCCACCCCCACCCCACCCCACCCCACCCATTGGGGATTAAATAGACAAGTGACGTTACGTGTTTTCACCCATCAGTACAACTGTTCATCTAGTTAATACTCTAATAAATAAAAAAAAACCTCGAACACGTACCTTTAAATCCATTAACTCGGAGATATACATCAAAACTCCTATAGCCTCCCAATCCATCCTTACATATATCAGACCTGTCATTTTTGTCAAACGTCAACCCTGCTTCAGTAGTGGAAAAACACTTCAGAGCACAATTGATGCAATTCCCTTTAATGCCAAATATGGTATAGTCTAGTCTATTCACCGCAAGGGAACATCTCTGAAAAAACTCTTGCTCTGCTAACAAAGTCCAGTCTAAGAGATCAGAAACTCTATCATCACGTGCCAGGTTTTCAGAAATCACTGGAATTGATGCACTGTCGGCGTAACAACCAAGATGCAAATAATGTACATAATCTGTAATTTAAAGAAAACCCAAAGAACACATTCGGTGTTAAATGATTTAGACTACACCCTTATAAATGTACAAGCCATTCTCAAGCTTACTTTATACGTGTCCAGATGTAGTTTTTACTGCGTTATTGTACCTACTGAAACACACCTATAACCAGCACTTATAATTGACTGAACTCAAACCTGGTGTTAAGATATAACTCATAGACGATCCGATAACATAATTTATTATATGTTTCAAAAAGTGATCAGGAAATCCCTCCTATGCAATCAATTGTTCTAACAATGCCAGAAGACAATCGTAATGCTAGAGAAGACATGCGCATGCGCATTGAAACTTAACATTCTTCTGGAATGTGATTTTGTTTCACTCGCTTATAAACTCATCTTGTGCGAGTTTAAGATCCCGTTTTGTATATACATTGGTACTTGGGGGACTCTAGCATTTTAGGAGGGGGTTCCTCAGATATTATCCGAAAGCTTGCAATATCTACATCTACTTTTACATAGAATTATGCTCTCATGGTTCAGAGTTAAAATCTTATCAGTGTATTACGTTTCATTTGACTTGTTCTTACTTGTCAACAAATACGTCGGGTGATTAGAATTATTACACATTTTGTAAAGGGTCAGAAATTTAATGGAATAGTTTGGGAAGTTACAGCTACTGAGGTTACTTTTACACGAAGTTTAGAAATTGATGACAACAGTTAAAACCACTTCATATATATTGATCCTATTCAATTTCAAAATGCTATCAACATACCTACATACACATCTATTTCACAGACTCTTAGCTGGTCATATGGTCCACTCTGTTCAATGCTGACGTATCGTCCAAATCTATCGTTGCATGGGAATACAAGGTCACCATTTCTTGTATTGTCCAGTTGAACTTCAGTCCCACAAATTGAGTTAGAGCCTACGTCAGGTGAATATCCCACTCGGACGACACCTCCGAACATGTAGATTGAAGAATATCCACCATCACCTATGGATTCCAAGACAATCATTCAAATATATTGGAAAGTGTTGTTATGTATTAATGTAAATATTGGTTAACTGTGTACATGTGTGTACATGTGTGTGTGTGTGTGTGTGTGTGTGTGTGTGTGTGACGGTGTGTGTGGTTGTGGTTGTTTCTTTGCTTGTTTCTTTCTTTATTTGTTTACTATGAATACAGACAGATTAACATTAATTTTGATATATGAATTGTAGAAATATAATTTCCACCCTGTTTAATTGGTTTGATATTTCATTAAGTACAATGTATTCCTAGCTTATTCTCTACTGTATACATACCATAAGGAAATCCCGAATAGTAGTCACTACCACCGATAAATGCAATATCAGTCGTGGGATAAGTCCAACAACCAGTACTATTAAAGTGCCAAGATTGACACTTCTTAGTATGATTACAATGAACACAACATTCTTCCTTGTTGGATGCAGCAAAGTTCGATGGCCGTGACAAGTGGTCAGCTGTTAGTTGCTTGAATTTTGAAACTGCCAGTCCACAATCTAAAAATAATGAAAATTAAATTCTAGTTCTACTTTAAGGTACCAAACTCGTGAGGATTTCGCTTACCTAGCCTCTTTGTTAAAGGGGTACACTACTCAGTAAAATTACTGCATTTTCATAAACTGTGGGTTCTCGGGAGTCATTTCATGACTGTACATCATATAATATTCGCTCGATTACCAAGCAACATCGAATTGAAACTCCTTGTCATCGTGACTTCTGTTGTTCTTTCAGACGACCACCGTTATAAAACATGGGTCTTACTTATATTAGCAGACATGGTTATTCATTACATGCATACTGAATATTCAGGATTCCTACGATTTTAACCTCCTTCTCATAAATAGCTGTGAACATTTTTATATAAAGGTTATGAAATTATGTCAAATTATTTCCAGGGGGGGGGGGCGGTCACCTTTGACAATACTTCTATCACGCTGTATATATCGACATCCATGTGGTACCCCTAAGTTAAATACGTTTCATGTGCGTTTCATATGCGACTTTATCTGCCAATGAGGCCCCGCTTACTGACTTCAATCATATACAGAGAGTTCACCCTGATATCACACTACTCAACACGAACAGGACATAATGGTTATAAAAGACCTTGTGAACACCATGTAACAGGGTCTGTGAAACAAGTGCTGTTACCCACTCAAGATGGGTAAATTTGTTAAGATTTCATAGCTGTATTCGTAGACATGTAACCGGTCTATTGGTACTGGCATGTATACAAGGGCTTATTTCTGGCGGCATACAATGCTCAGCATTCTGATCAATTAACGATTAATGTAGGAAAAGGCTCGGCTATTTCTATTTCCTTCCTAAATTGTCGTTTGTTTCGATTTTGTTAATCCAGGAGTGACACTCGTCTCCCCCCTTCCACTTCAGAGAACGACTATCCCTTGTTTATAGTCAGTGAAAGGCTTTCTGAATTTTAGCTGGTAAATTAAATGACTAACCTGCGTCAGTAAAGTCCAGTCTATTTTTAACAACCACTTTATCGATGCGATAGACACTTCTCTTTTCATCTCCGATTTCCAATCGCAGCCATGGTTGTTTGCCCTCACCGTCACTTGTCATATGAAAACACGTTGAGTCAATACCATCAATGGCATAATGAGAGACACCGTCCGTAACTTTAGAACTGGCATCTAACTCACTGGTTATCGTAACATTTGCCACGCCTAAATTCTCGACAAAAAGAAACAAAGAATTTAGAAATGTAAGTTATAAAAAAATCTAGAATTAAACTTTTCACGACATTTTAAAATTTTGACTTCTCAAATTTCTCATCATCATTATTCATTATTTAAAAAAGCTTAAACACTCAGGGTTATCCTGGAATGGATCACTGACGAAATTCTACTTAAATATTGAATGAAAAACTATGATTAATAATGCAGCAAGGAGACACTCAATTTTATTTTACAGCTGTGATTGGTTAAACAGTTTTACTATAGACATCTCCCTAGAAACGATTCGATCATAAATATTTATATATGCAAAATAGCATGACTATATATGGCGATCTTGCATCCTACATATTAAATACATGCCCGCGCGCACGCACGCATGCACGCACACACACACGCACATACATACATACATACATACATACATACATACATACATACATACATACATTACGTTACATACATACATACATACATACATACATACATACATACATACATACATACATACATACATACATACATACATACATACATACATATTTGCAGAGTAAACTTAAAGCCAAGCAGAAAGTCTTTCATTCTAGTAACCATGGTGATTATGTCAAGGCTAAACATGAACTGAAAAAGTCAGCCAACAGCCTGTACCAAAAGAAACTGCAAAGTGACATTTCGTCAAATCCACTTCAATTCTGGAATGGTGTTCAGAAAATCGCCGATTACAATTTCAAATCAACGCCTATAATCCCAGACGATCCATCGCTTCCTGATGATTTGAACTTGTTTTACAGTCGTTTCAAACGCGAGTTTCTGTATTTAAATATGCATAAAGCCCCAGGGCTTGATAACGTATCACCTAGGCTACTCAGAATGTACGCCCTACAATTATGTGGTATTTCTATAGGAATTTTCAATGTCAAACTTCGCACCTGTCATCTACTCGTTATTTTCAAAATATCAACAATAATTCCAGTGCCGAAGCGTACACCAGTCATTAGCATGAATTATTATCGTCCATAGCAATGACGTGTTTCGAAAAACTTGTCGCGAAATTCATGAAATCTTTCATTCCAGATAGTTTTGATCCGCATCAGTTTGCTTTTAAGTCGAAACGTTCAGTTGAAGATGCGATTTAACTTGCCTTAGAATTTATTTTACCACGTCTCGATAAGAAAAAGCCAACGTATGCTCGCATTTTATTCATCGATTTTAGTTTAGCATTTAATACTACTTTACCATTGAAGCTGCATGGGAAGTTAATTAGCATTGGTATATGGACCCTAGCATTTTAAATTGGATTTTGCACTTTCTTACAAGTCGACCACATGTGGTCAGAACAGGTTCTAGACATTCCAAAACATTAGTTTTGAATACAAGTGCTCCACAAGGTTGCTGCTTGTCTCCATTAACTTTATTCTCTGATGTTTTTTGATTGTAAGTCGTGGTTTGAAAATTGTCTGACTATTAAATTTGCAGATGATACAGATGTTGCTGGAATGATCGACGAAGACGGGACCGATTATCGCTGCCAGGTTGATGAGTTTGGTGAAGTGGTGCGTCGGTAACAACCTAGAATTGAATATTGGCAAGACAAAGGAGATAATTGTCGACTTTCGGAGGAATAAGACTCCTCTCATACTCTTGTCTATCAATGGCACCGAGGTCGAAATAGTCGACACCTTCAAATTACTCGGTATCCGCATCTCTAGCGATTTGACCTGGCAGGTGCATGTCAAGCATTGTGTCCAAAAAGCCCAGTAGCGATTGCTCATTTTGCGTAGGTTGGCGGGCTTCCGTCTTAGCAAGAATCTTCTGATAAAATTTTACCTGGCAGTTATTGAGAGTGTATTAACAGACCGACGCAGTTCCTTATGAGATCAGGGAAAGGTTATCGCTCACTTACAGCAAAATCAGAACGTCACAGAAAAAGTTTTTACTCGTCAGCAGTCCGCAAATTGAATGGGAAGGACCCTCTACCTAGATGCTCGTAATTCTAGTCACTGTTATTGCTAGTGTGTATTTGTGAGTGTTTGTATTTGACTGGTAACTGTTTGTTGGATGTTGTATTTAACTTCTATATTTTAGCGTACAAGCCAACAGGATTTCTGGTGCATTTTTTGTGTATACATTAGCGAATAAACTATGAATTGAATTGAATACATACATACATACATACATACATACATACATACATACATCATGAGAACCCACAAGTTACTCTTCAAAAACTCACCACGCTAGGGATGCTAAATTGCGGACACTTGGAATATGTAAGCAAATTAGTTATCGAGAAGAAAGAAGTTATATGATGAAACTGAATGAGATGTACACGTGACGAACGTGTATAGGTGAACATACAATTGAGAAATGATGTAGGCATAGAAGTTATTGAGGAGCAAAATTTGTTTGAAAATGAGATGTGGTGGTCGAGTGAAATAAGTTATTGAAGAGCAAAATGTAGTAGTCGAGTCAAATAGGTTGTACCGCGCGAGATACAAACGAGCCAAGAGCCTGTACAAAAAGAAACTGGAAAGTGGCATTTCGTCAACAAATCCACGTGAATTCTGAAATGGTGTTCAGAAAATCGCCGATTACAATTTCAAATCAAAGCCTAGAATCCCGCACGATCCATCGCTACCTGATGATTTGAACTTGTTTTACAGTCGTTTCGATCATTCGACTGAAGCACCGAAGGTGCCTACTGATGCTTAAAGGACATTGTTTATTTCTTATAATGATGCCAAACGCGATTTTTGAAGCATAAGGCCCTAGGGCCTGATAACGTATCACATAGGCTACTCAGAATGTGCGCCCTACAGTTATGTGGTATTTTTACAGGAATTTTCAATTTCAAACTTCGCACCTGTCATGCATCCGTTATTTTCAAAACGTCAACAATAATTCCAGTGCCGAAGCGTACACCAGTCATTAGCATGAATGATTATCGTCCAGTTGCTTTAACGTCCATAGCAATGAAGTGTTTCGAAAAACTTGTCGCGAAATTCGTGAAGTCTTTCATTCCAGATAGTTTTGATCCGCATCAGTTTGCTTTTAAGTCGAATGGTTCAGTTGAAGATGCGGTTTAACTTGCCTTACAATTTATTTTACCACGTCTTGATAAGAAAAAGCCAACGTATGCTCGCATTTTATTCATCGATTTTAGTTCAGCATTTAATAGTACTTTACCATTATAAGTTAATTAGCTTCATGATAAGTTAATTAGCATTAGTATGGACCCTAGGGATGCTAAATTGCGGACACTTGGAATATGTAAGCAAATTAGTTATCGAGAAGAAAGAAGTTATATGATGAAACTGAATGAGATGTACACGTGACGAACGTGTATAGGTGAACATACAATTGAGAAATGATGTAGGCATAGAAGTTATTGAGGAGCAAAATTTGTTTTGAAAATGGATGGATGGATGGATGGATGGACGGACGGACGGACGGACGGACGGACGGACGGACGGACGGACGGACAGACAGACAGACAGACAGACAGACAGACAGACAGACAGACAGACAGACAGACAGACAGACAGACAGACAGACAGACAGACAGACAGACAGACAGACAGACAGACAGACAGACAGACAGACAGACACTTTGTATATCCATCCGTTAATCGACCAATATCATCTGTCAGTTGGACCGTCAATCAGCCAGTCAGTCGCCAGTCAGTCATCCAGTCAGTTAGTCAGTCAGTCAGTTTGTCCTCCAACCCGTCGACCCCTCAGTGTGCCAGTCTTCAAATCGGCTGGTAAGTCTGTCTATCCGTCAGACGGCTAGCTAGTCTATATCGATCCATCCTTCTGATAGCAAACGATCAGTGACACTTTATATTCTCCTGTTTTGGTTAATACACATCAATCCGTATTTTTGACTGGAGATAACTTGTAGCAATTTGCTTGTTTTCATTTTCAGTGCGAGTCAGCGATGGAAATCCATATTTTATGAACGATTCTCGTTATGTTGAGATAACTTGTCTGATTGTATACTGATCAATAGTTATCTCCAGGAACCGTTCGCAATCTCTTGATCATACAAAGTTCCGATATAAAAAACATTTATAATGTATATGGTGAATTGAACTGTTTCATGGTTACATCTGGTCAACTGTAGTGGTGGCCCTGTGCCAGATTTGGACCAACTAGACACACACACACACA
>NC_135568.1:13779275-13784275 GCF_964340395.1 Glandiceps talaboti | reverse complement strand
CCAACCTGGAATTAGTTAGTTCCGAGGAAGTCATTGCATCATTTGGAAGTGTTCATAGATACAATACCTCTTTTGAGAACATATACTACATTATAAAAAATGATAGAAAAGACATTTATTTATTAGGGGAATGTCCAGAACAAAACGCTCCTCACTGGTCAATTTACATTGAGCATACTCAAAATAGAAACAGACACATTGTCTGATCTTATTGTAGTAGACGTCGAAGACAGGAAATATGACTTTTGCTAAAATTCATGAAGGTGTTTCATTATAGCCTACACAAGGACCTCAGGAAATTATTAATAGACAAAATAGCACCTTTAACAAACTTTAGTCATATGAATCACAACATTTAATGATAATATATTTTCCATTAATATCACAAACTTGCTAAGTATTTCAATTTCAGAAAACCCCACTACAGCTGGGACAGTACAAGAGGTAATCATTTATTTCTTTGAATTGTGTATATGTTGTAAACTGCACTAAGAACTGTATTTATAATTTAATAACTCCACATATAACACTTTATGAACAACTATTATAACATATATTTTACACGGTCTATTGTTGGACTTCTTTTTATTAGATACTGGAATGGGATAGTCAATTCTTTAATATGTGAAGCGTCATTCTATGAATCATGTTCTAGGTAACACTGCATTGTAACTAGGTAAATGAAAATATTTTAAAATAAAGAAATGAAAAGTATCTTTACTCAGCATGTATTAAACCTTATAATCATATGACATCACTGCGTAAAGTCCATATAAGTTTAGAAATGGTGCAAAAGTTCACATCAGTTCAGAAATGATGCAAGAGTTCACGACAGCTCAGAAGTGATGCAACAGTTCACATTAGTTCAAAAAACAGTGTTCAACTGACTGCCTCCCGTCAGGGCAAAACCCTACATTTATGTTCCTACACACATTGTTGGAATGGAAAAATCTGAGCTATAATACATGATGTACCCCTTAATCGGAAAATTAATTCAATGAGACTATATTTAGATAAACATTGAAGATTAATACTTATGACCTAATTATCGAAATTCGTTAATTATGCAAATTTGGAGATTGTAATCTTAAGACACAGCGAACATCTTTAATTTCAAATAAGTCATGAAAACTAAAAAAACAACTTCATAGGACATGTGCGGATTATAGTGGTTGATATATGTCCCATATGATGTTAAGATCTTAAGATATAGCCTAACTACCGCAAATCGTTATTTTATGCAAATTACTATTTAAAACCACACAACTATGCCAACAGGCTTTATTGGATATGTGTACTTTGTTATGGAGGATGTACGTCCCTAATTATATAGAACCTGTTGTGTATTACTGATTATCATCAATTATTCAAATTACTTTTTAAAAGTACCAGCTATATCATCAAACTTCATAGGACATGTGCGCATTGATAAGGCTCATATAAATACAAAATTATATACAATTTGAAGAGTATAGCCCGATTACCGAAAATCATTAATTGAACAAATGATGCAATGATTAATGCATGTGCCAAACTCTATTGAACTTAAATTATGTATTCTTAAGATGTAGACAAATTACTAAAAAAAATCAATTATGCAAATGGTTAATTGATATTCACTGCATGTATACCACAATCTAATCAGTATTTATTTGAAAGATGTGTAACAAGTTTCATTTTAATCGATGAAGTAGTTTTCTAAGATATCGTGTCCAGAGACACACAGACAGACAAAATTTATTTTCAAAAATACACCATTGCCACCACTATTGGAGGTAATCATTCAAAGGTTCACATCAGCTCAGAAACAATACAAAAGTTGACATCAGTTAAAAGATGATGCAATTGTAACAGGACGATGCGCGGCCCACTTCAAAGGTTACATAATGTCACCTTCAGACAGATTATTTAAATTTCAGATATTAATTCTCGTTATGAATGTTAATAAAGTTGTTTTGATAGACGTACATCATATCACTTTAAACAGTCCTACATATGGTTTTTTGAATCTATTCAATAAACAACGGATGGCATTTTATTGTGTTGACTTTTTATCGAAGTAAGTCCAGAAATGAATGTATGTATGTATGTATGTATGTATGTATGTATGTATGTATGTATGTGTGTATGTGTGTATGTATGTATGTATGTATGTATGTATGTATGTATGTATGTATGTATGTATGTATGTATGTATGTGTGTATGTGTGTATGTATGTATGTATGTATGTATGTATGTATGTATGTATGTAGGGAGGTAGGTAGGTAGGCATAGTGTAGTGTACATGTAGTGTAGTGTATTGTAGTGGTGTGCTATGGTGTGTATTGTATTGTATTGTGGTGTGGTGTGGTGTGGTGCGGTGTGGTGCCTTGAGATTGGTGCGGTGCCGTACGTTGCGTTGCGGCGATGTGTAGTGCAACTATTGCTCTGTGGTGTGCATGTTAAAATCGTATAGTGGATTGTTTTGCAATCTAGTAATGTAACTAAGTTCAGGTACGTGTAATGTACTGTAGAGTATGTTGTATTGTTGTGGCATATAGGTCTGATGAGATGTGATTAGATACTTTATGGGTTTGTTATTTCTGATTTCCTTCAAGCGCAAATTCGTCTCCAAACCAAGTGAACTTATAGGTCAGATGGTGTATGTTTGGACTTACTTAATGTAATATATAGTTTATTCAACCGTTGGTCCGATCTATGCCGTGTTATACAAAACACTACTTTCTTCTCAGTGTAAACAAAATTGCAACTAATTATTAAGAAACGAAAACTAGTTAAAATATTACAAATTAAATTAACTTAAATTAAATCAAATTAAAAGAAAAGTCTGTCTTGCTTGCTTGCTTGGCAGAAAATAACATATTTGTTTAGTATTCTTTCACTGATCATCGTTGTAAATTCACTAACCTCTTTACTACGGCAATTAAAATTACACCCCCACCAAGATTTTTCATTGCGTCAGGCAAAACATTTGCTCGGCCTTGCGAAAATGAAATGATGCAAAGGTTCATATGGGTTCAGAATGATTCATATTTTAGTTCTTTTGACAAAAGTTGATAATATCAATGCAACTAATCCAACATATGGTTTTCTGAGGCAGAGCAGATTCATTCTAATACTGTATTGTGTTGACATTTTATAATTGTAAGTTCAGAAATTAATGTATGTATGTATGTATGTATGTATGTATGTATGTATGTATGTATGTATGTATGTATGTATGTATGTATGTATGTATGTATGTATGCATGCATGTAGGCATGTAGGCATGTAGGCATGTAGGTATGCATGTATGTATGCATGTATGTATGTATGTATGTATGTATGTATGTATGTATGTATGTATGTATGTATGTATGTGTGTGTGTGTGTGTGTATGTATGTATGTATGTATGTATGTATGTATGTATGTATGTATGTATGTATGTATGTATGTATTTATTTATGTATATATATGTGTGTGTTTGTGTGTGTGTGTGTGTGTGTGTGTGTACGTATGTAAATATTGTATGCATGTATGTGAAGCCGTGATGTATAGGACGCCCCCACCGCTTTTATATTTCTATGCCTTTGTTTTTTTTTCATTATTCACTTCTGCATTCTTATTTACATTATCAACCTATCAGTTGTAAGTTGTCAACCTGTATGTGTTCCTTGTAGGTATATGACTTTAGGATGTACTGTGTTGTACGTGTCACTTCTCCGTCGGCAGTCAGTCACTTTACAATGGTCCCGTAATGTACATCAACCCTAAAAATAGTGGTAAATGTAAGCAGTTTGTCGGCAGTTGCTCTATGTCGAAGTACGTGAGAGTTTCGTATACACCATGGTCAATATTAATGTTTCTCCAGCCTGGGGGCGGCGGTGGATTCTTTAATCGGGCCGACAAAAAGTCACTGACCCCCTATCTGTAAAACCAAAAACAGGCTGACCCCCCCCCCCCATCACTTAATTCTAAAACATGTTGACCCCCCCCCCCATATATATATATAATGTTCCCATGACAGGTAGTTTTTGATCGTGACTCAGTGTGGACTGCTTGACTGTCTTGCAGCAACTTTATAAGATCCTGGGTTAGCACTATCATAATTATAATTATTGACTACACAGGGTAAATATATTCGAAAAAGAGCATTTAAGTTTAATAGCACCTTGACGGTTAAAGCCAGGAGGTTTTTAACTCTTAAAAGTCAATTTAGAGACTATTCAGACATTTTCAGAAAATAATTTCCAAGCTTTACAAGACAGCACCAACATGTAAAAAGCAACTACATAGGGTTGAAATACTTTTGAAATATACTTTGATATCATCTTGACAGTAAGAGGGGAAGAGCTTGAGACTGGGATATGTCCACCTCATGTGTGGGGGGGGGGATCTGAGGGGCCTCCCTCTAGAAGCTCTGGAGGATTTTTTACTCTTATAGCAAATATTTAGGCTATTCAGACCCTTTCAAGGAATAACTTAATCCATGCTTTACAAGACAGGAAGTATCAGAAACTATTCTTTATAACTTACACTAAGGGTTGAAATATGTTCTTAAAAAGTTAAATGGCATCATTATATACATGTAATAAAGGTCAGCACAACTAATGGTAGTATCATTGGTAGGGGAGATTTGGAGTTTAAGGCAATTTTAGACTACCTTGGCAAACATTTCACATCTTGAAAAGACAATATCATCTCAAATTAGAATTGGATGAAAATATTTAAGAAAGGTTTAATACCATTATGACAGTAAAAAGGATGCTGGTGCATGTGATTGTTGGTTGAATGCACGAGTGACCCCTGGGGTGAGGGAGTCCTTGGGGTTTTCTCCCTGGCAGATCTGGAATTTTTTGCTTGAGATACTAAAGCAAAGTTTAGGTTATTCATAACCTTTGAGGTAATATTTACAAGCTTTGAAAAATTAGGTAAATATACGTTTTAAATGAGTTTCCCATATCACATATAGGGCATTAATATTGCATGTATAATAAAGTTAACGGTATGTTAGAGAAC